>NC_054543.1:47867024-47869524 GCF_017654505.1 Polyodon spathula
CCCCCCCCCCCCCCCCCACACACACACACACACACACACATTGAGACACAGACACACACACTGATTATAGATCCACTAGAACATTTACAAATGAGGAGGTCATTCAGCCCATCAGTTCCCAGTGGCTGATTTAACTCAAAAACATCTTCATGTCAGACTCTGGAACCTCACCACTCTGTGTAAAACGTCTCTCCTACCATCTGTCCTAAGTCTTTCTCTGCTTAGCGATGGCTATCTACCCACATGGTTTGCTAAGTTCCTGCACCACTGCAACCTTTGCAATACTTTGAAAAGAAATTACCAAGAAATTGTTAACCGGTAAAAAAAAAAAAAATTGTTTCTAGAAGTTCTTGGTGGTTTAAATATTTTTAAAATAAACTCAGACTGGCCCCATATATTGCTCATTTCGGAGACTCTTCCTAGAAGTTCACACTGTATTGGCACTGCTTGTTTTATATTCTTATTAGTTCTGCAACTAGAATCTGGTTTACACTGGAGAGTGACTTGAAGATGTCCTGAAGAAGCCAGATAGTACTTCTGTCCTCATTTGTATCAGGTTCTTTTCTGGGTCTTTTCTTTAGTTTAGAATACTGTACGGTGACATTTCAGTATCAGCCTTTGTGAGCAACTCTTAGGACTTCAATCTCCTGCGTTCCCCTTGCCTTGGCTCTCAGACTACAGGAGTGTGAGTGCAAAGGAGGACTTCTTCACAGTGTTATGCACTCTGTGCATAACTACTTGGTGGGTATTCAAGTCATGACACATGTTCTAATGATAAATGTTCTGAATGCTATACTGCTTCAGTCTGCTCCATTCATCCACTCCAGCTGTGGGACCAGGGGACCAGCATGACATGTCTGATGAATGGCCAGGCTTGGTGAATGAACAGGTTAGACTGAGAAACAATATTTTATTGCTGCATGTAACCCTATAGTTTAAAGAGTAAGTGGATTGAAATGATTTTTTTTTTTCATTCCCGTACCTTGCAATCTAACCCAGACTGAATCACCCAACTGTCTTTATAAAAGTAAGAGCCAGCTTCTAGTGAATAGAAATAAACCATCAAGTGTCTTCATGTCCTGCGGGCAGCTCACAGCTATGCCCCTCTGCACTGGAGCCCTGACTCCAATCCTATGAGGACACTTGGGCTGGTCTAGCCAGGGTTTCATGCACTACATTTATAGCAGGCAACGAGAACTGCAGGTTTTACACAGTCACCAGTGTAAGGTTTCTGAATGAAAGTAAACCTGGAGTTAACCA
This sequence comes from Polyodon spathula, assembly GCF_017654505.1. Taxonomy (NCBI): domain Eukaryota; kingdom Metazoa; phylum Chordata; class Actinopteri; order Acipenseriformes; family Polyodontidae; genus Polyodon; species Polyodon spathula. The sequence continues at coordinate 47,868,285 of NC_054543.1, forward strand.
CTTTGTTATGCTATAAGCATGAGATCAGACTATGTTTCAAATTTGAACCACGTTTACCATTTATTAGTTCCAACATTACATTCTACGCTGAACGTTATTGTTTAGATACAATACATGCCACTAGCATTAATCCAAAGACCTGACCCCCCCAGAGAGAGCCCTCAGACTGATTCACTGAAGGTGCATCCTGAAGCTATCAGAGGCTTCTCTGTCTGTTTAGCCTCCATGCCTGGTATTTATACCATATGGGCTCAGGACATAAGTGACTACAGTCTGGTTCTGCTATATTACTAATTATCAATAGAATGCAGCCCTTTAGCCATTACTACATTCAAGTGCAACCAACCCACTAACCAATCTCTTTTACAAGGTTTACAAGGTGGTGAATTGTTTATCATCTTTTATTCCATACATATCTGCACATGCTTTATCTCTTCAATCATTTTAAACCTAAATTATTCTACTTATGCCAAAAGTCACCTCCAATAAACTGGTTTAACACTTATCAATACATTTTACTCTCATATGATATTTTCAATACATTTTCATCCTGCAGAACATAAGAGTAGCTCCTGGACTTGGCTCAAATTATTGTAACATGACAAATTTGTCCTGACTGAGAACGGCAGCTGTTCTATTTTTTTGTTTCTGACATAACAAACATAATGACATCTACCATTTTAAGAACTTTATGCATTTTTTTTAAATCTCTGCAGATGTATAGAGGAATACTCATAGGAGAACTAGTCCACCCTTAGGGCTGTTCATCTACTGCTGTAGAAGCACTGCATGTGTGGGAGTTTCTTCATATTCAGCTGATGTGCAATATACTGAATTATAAACACTACAGCAATTTCTTTCTGCCTAAAACTCTGGATTACATGCGTGCAGCCTGCCCTGAATTCATGTGAATTGAGTCACATCTTTAGCAGGAAACACATCGTAAGCAGGACATTAGTACTTGAGCAGGAATTACCTGTAAATGGCAGTGAATTCACAGAAATGTTTTGTTTTTTCCAAGAACAGCATCACTGACACACACAAATGCTCATTTAATTTTTTATTCTTGTTATTCTCACAGTGGCTGCTTTAATGAAGTACTTTAAACAACCCAGCCTAAATCAGAAACAGTGTGTTAGGAATGTGTTCAACCTCTGTCAGAAACAGTGTGTTAGGAACGTGTTCAACCTCTGTCAGAAACAGTGTGTTAGGAACGTGTTCAACCTCTGTCAGAAACAGT